>NC_079154.1:137456063-137502601 GCF_947563725.1 Argiope bruennichi | reverse complement strand
ATCTGAAGAATTATATATTACATTAAAAAATCGCACAGAAGAAAGGCATACCGAAATTGAAAATGTCCTATGGTATTTACATAATTATAATGATTTTAAAAATGAAAATGAAAAAGAAGAAAAGAAAATAACCAATTCAAATCTGATTAAGATTAGAGTACATTTTCTTAAGCTTTTTTACCCACAAACCTATCCACAAGAATTCGGTTCAGTTATCGAAGATTACGATGACACTAATGTCGATAGTGAAAAGAATTGTCTCTGGAACAAGAATTAGAATTAGCGATAAATAAAAAAATTTCAACGAAACAAAATACAATACAGAAATCAGCTATACCCAAAACCATTAGACGAGAAATCGATTTATTTGAAGATGAGGGATTTAGAGGTAAATACTTGGAAAAAGTATATCGCGCATTGCTAACAGTACCACCAACTAGCTTAGATACCGAAAGAGCATTTCGACAGCTGGTAATTTTTACACAAAAATAATTTTCAGGCTTAATGACAGTATAATTGATGCATTATGTTTTTTAAGATCCCATTTCAAAAATTTGTAATAGTACCACAGACTGAATAGTGGTATTTACACTTTTTTTTGTGTGATTTAAATAAATAAGTTGTTCCTTTACTTTTTGTGATTCTTTATATACTGTTATAATTTAGAAGTTACATATTATTTTTTGTGATATTTACACTCTCTTATAAAACTGGTGTTTTTTTTTTCTTTTTCTAAAATTTCTAATACCGGTATTAAATTTGGTATCCCTGTATTAAGATCTAAAAAATACCGAATACCGGTATTGAAATTTTGGTCCGGTATTGCAATCCCTAACTGTGATTCAGAATCCGAATGGACACGTTCTGTGTTTGAACTCGAGTGTTGCGATTGAGAATCTGCAACAAACTGTATACGTTTATGCTTTCTTCGTTCCCGTTGCAAAGCTATTTTGCGTTCATGTTTAATTCGATCAGCTTCTAATTTTAAATTTTCATCATTCGTTTTTGTTGATTGAAGGTTTTGTCTCTGAAGGTTTGATTGAAGGTTTTGTTCCGGCATCTGTTTGCTCTTTCGTTCCCTTTCTTTTTTTTCTTTGCAAGATTTCATCGGGAGAACACTTAGGACTCTCCATTTATGATTTATTAATTGCCTACGCGATTTCGAGCCTCGCCCCCCCCCCTTACCAACTTTTATGTACTTTTTCAGTTCTCGTTTCCGTTTCTCGGCTCCTAATAACGTAAGCGACGTAAATGTGGTATCGTTCGATAGAGAACATTGAGTAGAGTGTATCGATGCCAGTCGTAAAGAGAGTTTTTACAAAAACAAGGTCGAAAACCTCGCTCGAAAACTAAAATTTTTACAACTTTGAGAGCCTGTAACTCGCGAATCACTCGGAGTAGCAACGTGAAACTCGTATCGTTACGTGCATTCAATGATACAAGCAAATGCAATGTAACTCAAATTTGTAAATTCCAAAACCCGATCTCAGACACTATCGAGACCAGAGTTTCGATAAAAGTGTTGTTCGACTCTATTAATCGAGACGAGTGTTTAGACAGGGCGCACTCGTCTCTACATTGCATAGAATCCGAGATATAACAACTTCTGGTCTGACCGGAAGTTTACGTCATGGACATCCTGAGACTCATAGGAACTCTATGGTATAGATCCGACATTGATTTGCCCAATATTAAGCAAGATCCGTACTGTGCATGCACAATGGATTCAAAATTGGGGGGGGTTAGAGGACCCCCGGGGGTATTTCTAAGTGAAAACCACATGTCTCTAATATATGGAGTTTACGAGATATAACGAAAACCATCTGCGCATGCACAATAGATAATTCTATGGGGGGGGGTTCTATAGTCTCGTAGGATTACTATGGTGAAAACTCATTATCTTTAAAATAGAGAGTTTACGAGATATAACGAAAACCATCTGTGCATGCGCAGTAGATGACTCCATGGGGGGGGGTCTTCTATAGTTCCGTAGGATTACTATGGTGAAAACTCCTTTGTCTCTAACAGCAGGTCAACTTTTCAAAAACGCATCTGCTTTCAAAGAAGCATACGTAATAATAATGCAATACTGGTGAAAGCAGGTGAAGCAGATGAAGATGAAAATTGCAATTTATGCTTTATTCATTGCCTACGCGATTTCGAGCTTCAATTATTCCTTGACTTCCATTATTCAAATCCCTGTAACGAAAACAAATCATGTTCTCACATGATAAAAATTCTTTGAAAATAGAAACTTACAAATTAAGTTTAAACATTGATATAATTAAAAAGATAATTTTTGAACTTTAACTTGATGCAAAAAACAATTTGTGACCAAAGTTTTCGGAAGCTATCGCGAAAAAACCCATAAAATTTCGCTTAGTTTTTAATTAAGATTCTAATTCAAAAAATTCGCTCCGAGGTGCACATTCCCGACTTCCATGTGACAAATTAGGTAACACTGCGGATCAAATGATCTGGCCTGCAGACCGCGCTCCAAAACACACACACACTCATACACATTCTTCTTTATTTGAAGTATAGATTAACAAGCTGAGATTTACTTAACTCTTAAAATGATTCGAATCATTATAAATGAAGATTTCTTTGAGCGAAGGAATGGTTGGTGGTGGTGAGGATAACAGAGTGCATTTAAAAATATTAAGCAAAGGATATTGGAGAATTTTAATGAAAAGAGCCATACAAGAAGGTGACAGTTTGTTCTCTTGCTTGATGAAAAAAAAATTTTTTTACTAGCATATTGTTACAAACCTGTAATGTTGCTTCCTAGCACGGTTATTTGAATCACTGGAAAGACCGTTTTACGATCAGCTGTGTTGGGTGCTCATCGGGTGCCGCTTCAGTGATTTCAGAGCTTGGCGACCATTTGGTGACGAATTTGGCGACAAAATAGATATTACTGGAAACTTCGAGAATTTTAGCACTTGAGCCAACAGAAATAGACATACGCCTAATTAGTCCAGAACCTTCTCGGCCCGCCACCCGGGCACTATAAAAGGCCGGCAGTCTCAAGCTGCAGTCTTCAACGAGTTAGTCAGTGTCGTAGACAAGTATCGAGAGTATAAGGAAGTAACAAGCCTTGTGTGGAGCTCAAGTGATTGCTGAACTGATCTGTGTGCCGAATCTTGGTGTTTATTGTGCAAGCAGCACCGAGTCCTGTGAGGAGTAGCCAGTCGTGTAGTAGTGTGTCGGCAGTTGGATGCAGCTAAAGCGAGGAGACAGAGAATTACAGCCGTTTGGATAAACCATAGAATTAAGCTATGAAGACTCCCTCTCGAGTTAAATTCTATCTGGCCGATTTGTGTGCTGTGGTCGTTATTACTACCGATTACTACTTGTTGGCTTCTGTTTGTTGTAGTGTACTGCTGTATGTTTCCTGTGTTCGTCTCGGCTGTATATTTGTTGTCTTTGTATTCGTATTCTATGTCTTTGTGTTTAATAAAAATCGTTGTTGTTCGTTATTGTGGTCTGCTGATTTTTTTCATATCATACACCCACTACAATCGAACCCGGTGAATTTACGGACTTAGTAGTAGAACTGAAGTAATCTGTAACATATATTTTGTCGATAATATACATGTCGAATAAAAACTGGACTAAAAATGCGTAAGGCAAGAGGAAACAAGTTTTTAGACTAAAAATGACAGTGAATATATTTTTAATTGATAAATGGCAAAATATTTTAATAAAGAAAAAATTAATCTTAGTTTAGTTATATTAACATTCCGTTTTTAAAGCAACACTAGGGCTATTTTGGGATGGACCTCTTAATTAGAACTACGGTCAGATGACCAGGACGAAACCTGAGCTGGCACCCCCCCCCCTCTCCATACCAAACCACACCACACCACACCACCGGGAGGACGTTTGACCCGGACGGATTTAACGTGCTTCAGATTCTCTTACGCGACGGTTCTTCGGTGGAATTGAGTCACGAATCTGAAACCTTCCGGTTCCGAAGCTGAAATTTTACCACCAGCCCACCGCAGCCCAAGAAAAAAAATTAAAGTATTGAAGGAAAATTTGTTTAATTTTGGATAAATGAATAGTTTTGCTATGAAGTTTCAATTATTTTAATAAAAACATAGCCCAATGAAAGTCCAAAATATACAGTACAATTCACATCTTACGCATTCAAACTTTAGCAATTGCCAATTTTTTCTGTATATTTTGATAATGGACCTTAAAAAATTGAAAAATAACAACACAATTAGCAGGCCAGAACACGTAAACGAAGACAAGAACTAAAGAGTTATAAAAAAGTTCTAAAGTATAATTAATGAAACTTTAATTTTTCAGTTGATGATGAAACAGTTGGAAGAAAAATTATGAGAAACCCGAAAGAAATAAAGGAATTGTTGGTTATAATGAAAAAAAAAAGGCCGTTAGAGAAAAACATGAATAGTTTTAGGAAAGAGAAAAAGTAACAACAATAATAAAAAAAGCGTTGAGTTATCTGAGAACAAAGCAAACTATTCAACAGTGTAATTAAAACTTAATCAGAAGCAAATGCAAAATTTTTTTAATTAATATTCTTTATAGTGAAATGATTTGAGCTCCCGAGGTGTAACATTAAATCAATAAAGTAGGAAAGAAATTAAAATGATCAACAGTGAGAAATTTTATATTAAAAAGAAACAACCATTTTCATATTTCCAGGAACCGAAATTAAACTTGTACAAGATAGGTATCTCTATAAAATAAATTTTATAATAATTATTTTGTAGCGGAATAACTTTTCACAAATTATATCAATATTATCTCATTCCAAATTGTTACGTCTACTTTTTTATATGAATTCATAAAAGATGATAAAAAAGCAATAGAAAAATAAATAGAAAACTCGTTTCAAACTGCGTTTCATAGCCAATTGAATAGGAATAATTGGATAGACAATAATAAGCATACCCTCTTTTACTTTCTCGTATACAAACGAAAGTATTGTATTCATCAAAGATTCCATTTTAATTTTGATGAATCTCTACAATTCCGATATTAATTAAAAAAACTGAGCTCGAAAATGTCATTTTTGGGCAAGTGCAGTTATGTCTGTTTATCACTCTGTGAACTCAAAAATATCTTGAACTAGATGGCTGAGATTTGGTATGGGATCTTTACCCTATATCTATAGATTTCTAACAAATTTGAAACCATTTCTAGGAAGACTGTCTGCTGTTTATCCGTGTCCAAATGAACACGATACTACAAAAAGTATAGAAATAAATGGATAGAATTTGGTACATGTTTTAGCATCCTAACTATAAAGCTGCATCAAATTTTAAACTTTATCTGTATATGAATCGACCGTCAGTTTATCAGTACATTGGCATTATGTAAATGTGATAGCTAAAAAATCTTCAAAGACACAGATAAATAAAATTTAATTTGTGATCTTTTTATGTAAAATATTTTATTATTAAAATCATGAGTAAAATTTATATTATTATAAAAATGACAAATTTTCATCTCAATGTTTCGATATCAAAACTTCCACAATGCATATGGGATTTAATTCAATATACCAAGAAGTACAAAAAGCTCATGTGTGGGATTCTGCCAATGAAAATCTGAGCACTCACGACTCTCGCAGCCTGGGCCAAAGTGTTATTCAGGATAGAGAAAAATATGCACCTTTTTTTAAGGAGTATGAGTGAAAATTTTGGGAAGATTGCTTCGCTAATGTATTGAAATTTTCACTATTATTTTTCCTTTACTTTATTGCGATGCATCGACAATAGAAGCCATTACGGATAAATATTTTTATTTTAATTTTTTGCAACAAAAAGAAGACAAAAATAACACTTTTTATTCATAAATACTGCATTTACATTAATCGAAATCAAACGATTGACGTGAATAAAATTTGACAGCAATACTCATTAAATTAAAATTTTTTGATTAGCAACGTTTGCTGTCTTAAATGAATCGGTATAAACACTGTGGAACCTGTGGCTCACAGTCAGTTCAGTGTGTGGTACCTGTGGCTCACAGTGAGCTCGGTGTTTGGAGCCTGTGGCTCACTGGCGATTGTTCAACTGATATTCTAGTAGTGCTGCAAAAGATATTTCTTAAGAGTTGAAATACATGGCCTGGCCAAAAGAAGGAGTTTTCTTCTTTCTATTTTCTCAAATGTTTGCACAGTCTGATGCATTCTGTGTTTAACTGAGGTTTCACATCTGAGGTTTCCGTGTTTATATAGTGTGAAGAATCAAGTATGCATTTTAAAATTCTTCTCATTATCCGATTGGGCCTTGATCAGAAGATAGCTCGTCAAAATTCATTTTTCGTATTCTTTGTTTACACATGGAAAATCTATCAATCAATAGATGTGATATCTATAGTTCTAGAATATACTAAAATTCATTCCTCTTTCTCGGATATGAACCAATAGTTCAATTGGTAGTAATAAAACCGAATTTCGAAATCGACTAGAAACTAAGCCGAGTTTCATCCATTTAGCTTGTTTATTTTTTGAGTTTTCCTGCTAACATATAGACCTTCTTTTAAAAAAATTCAGATAAAAATTTGCTGAAAACATATAATTTGGATGCCTTATATGAAATTTCATCCGTCTGCCTTGAAGTGTTAGGAATTTTCATTGAATTTAGGAAAGGTATTTCAATAGAGCAGATTCATCAAAATCTCCAGGTCGAATGTTTGAGGACCGCTACTATCTGTTCGTGATGAGGAAATAAAAAACTGCTTTGCTTTCACTCAACGAAAATTTTTAATATATTTTACAATCTACTTCAACTAGAAAGCTATAAATGAATGCATATCGACAAAACAATTTCACAAAAGCGTGCAACTTATGTCTGTTTGTCCTCACAGAAAAAATCCCTTTATTTGAATCCCTGCCTGAGGGTGACCCTTGAAAAAGTCTTCAGGCCGGATTCTTTTTTAATATTTTTTTAATAATTTTTTTGGTTTAATTTTTATTCGATTTTTGTTTTTCCTATTAACTTGATTCTAATACTTTTGTATCAATTCATCTGTGTTTTAGAAGTAGCTGCAATTGCGCTCTCTAAATACTATGAAGTTCCTTTTTGGTTTTAGTTTAAATAGGTAATAAATTTTAGTTGCGATTTCGAAACTGTTTTGTTTCGTTTTCATTTTAGTTTCGTTTTCAAACTTTTTCTTACTTTAGATTGGTTAATTATATATATATATATATATATATATATATATATATATATATATATATATATATATATATATATATATATATATATATATATATATATATATATATATATATATATATATAATTTCCCGATTTCAATCTTAAATTAGTTCATATTACCTTATTCTAATTATTTTTTCCATATTCCACATCCCACTTTTTTATTTAATTATTGCTAACATGCTCTAGAAAAAATTGATGAAAACCTGTATTTTTCTGGTTTTAAGCTAAGGGATGAAAATCCCTGTAAATCCTTCGTTTCCACGGTGTTCTCAAGGCACAGAAATACTTATAAGAATCTATCAGTAAAAGCGCTGAAGGGAAAATTTCAAAGACTTTTCGCATGAATGCCGGTGTGAACCGGCGCATTTCCACCGTCACCTTATGTATAAACCAGGCCTACCCATCGGAAAATAAATTGATGTTAATTTCAGATTTGTATTCTTGCCGGCTATTTACCTGTCTGTTATGTTATATATCATTAGCCAACCCTTCCTCCTCCCCATAAAAATATTTTTCTTTTTATGCTATGTGAATTATTGATTAAATAAAAATAAAGCAAAGCATTTTAGTACTGTTTGTGCTGAGTGGTTCTTCATAGATATTAAACCGAAATAAAAAAAAAAATCTAGAGAGAAATGGTAAACAGTAAGGGAATGGATGGTAAATGGCGTAAAGAAGTTTGTGATTGGGATAGATTGGTCTCTTTGACTCGTATTAAACTTGGGATTAAACAGTATAGAACACTGTTTAATCCCAAGTTTTTCTCCAAGTTCAGCAGTGCTTCACCAAGAGTATAGAACACAAAAACGTTTATTATTATGTGCAGAAACCTGATAGCCCATGGTTTTAATTTCGACATGCCACGAAGCTTTGGAAAGGGACAAAAGGTTTTCCCATCTTAACTTTGATTACAGAATGCGTTTGACGAATAATTCAATATGCAGTCGGTGAAAATCGGGAACTATTGGGGTGAAAAGTCGATAAATATTACGAAATACGCTAATAATGCCTTGTGTTTATAAAGGGTATTCTACAACCCAATGAACTGATATGGCCATGACGGTTATGGTTTGTATCGAAAGCAAAATGTGACACATTTTTTTCAAAGATTCGCTCATTGGTTATCTTTTCTATATTTAAGAAATTAGAATGGAGTCTACTCATTTTGCATAAATTAGCAAAATGAAAATAAAACCTCTTACTTATAAAGTGGCTGTGTATGTGTTACTGTAAATTAGACGAATTGCTCATTCATTATAATTTCATTAGAGTTTTCATAATCCCCATTAAATAAATGAAAATTTACAAAATAAAATGGTAATGTGTATTTACCAAATTTAATGGTTAGTTTATAAAACCCTAACTCGTAATGGGAAATGTAATAAAAGTTACCGAAATTCATCAGCCAAAACTTACCAGCCTTCATGACGTTTTTTTAAATCTTAACAGTGAAATTTTTACTGATATTTGGAAACCCATTCTTTGGAATTATGTCCACATTATTCCATCTAATCTATTACATTCTCCATTATAAATTGGGGATTTTTTAAACTAACCCATAAATTTGATAAATGCTCAGTTTAGTGGAGGTTATGAATAATCACCGAGAATTATGCAGAATCATTGAATTAATCACATCTACCGTAACACAAACATCTACGGAAATCACTTTTATTGAACTCTGCCCTTCGGTATCCATATCTAAAAACTTCGAAATACGGTAATATAAAATATTCTTAGTAAAAATATATAAATATTTATAAAAATCTATGTCTTTATTGCTTTGGTTTTCTTATGATTAATAGGCCCATTTTTGACAAATTTTTTTGAATAACATTCCTTTGGAGGGGGTTATGACTTAGAATATCTGTTGCAAGCGTAATATAAAAGTGCCATGTTCACCTCGGAACTGTTAGGCAATAGTCATTTTGCAAATATACAATTCTCAATGAATAGATAAATCTA
The DNA here is from genome assembly GCF_947563725.1 of Argiope bruennichi. NCBI lineage: Eukaryota > Metazoa > Arthropoda > Arachnida > Araneae > Araneidae > Argiope > Argiope bruennichi. Next base: position 137,493,429 of record NC_079154.1, on the reverse strand, counting down.
GAATACATATACCGCAGAGAAGAAGATAGTGGCATAAACAATATACAGGATGGTTATAATTAAAGTTCCACTTTGAAATGGTCATGAAAGGAAAACTACTGGACCAAATGTTATCAAACTTGGTAATAATTTAAAAGAGGACATGGGATTTTATTTTCTGCCAAAAAAAGTTCATAAACTCACCACCAGGGGTAAAATGGCACTGTATGCGATATTGGTAAGCAAAATAGGACATAAAGGCATCAGTTTAAAATGTATTTAATCGTTTCTGAAACGTGTTACAAAGCATATTCAGTGTGTGTTATCTGAAAAGCACTGTTTATGGTGATAATCTAAACAGTGTGGCGGAACTGAAAGATGCGATACCCCAATATGGGCGTAACATTTCTCCTCATATGCTAAGAGCCATTGCTGAGAATTCATTAATGTGATTTTTCATTAATGAGAAAATGGTGGACGCTACATTGAACATGCTTTGTAACATGCTTCAGAAACGATTACACGCATTTTAAAACAGATATCTTCATGTCCTATTTTGCTTACCAATATTGCATATAGCACCAATTTACCCCTGGTAGTGAGTTTTTGAACTTTTTTTGGCGGAAAAGAAATTCCCATGACCTTCTTTAAACTATTACCAAGTTTGATAAATTTTGGTCCAGTAGTTTTTCTTTTATGACCATTTCAAAGTGGAACTTTAATTATAACCACCCTTATATTCTACTAATACGCGAATGCGCGCTTACGGTTTACAGACGATTTTCATGATGACCAATAGCATATAAATGATGTAATAGCAGCGATTCTAGAAAAATCACCATAGTTAATGTTACTTATAGAGGAATAAAACGCAGAGATTTCTTTCCTGAACGGTTTAAAGAAGGGTAACTAGGCAGTATAACTTTGAAAATACTCGCTTCTCTGGGTGATAAATGAAGTGATAATTTTGGGCTGAAGTATGAAAGAGTTGGAAAAAAGAAGGACCTGTGTAAATCCTTTTTTGACCTATTTCCGCCGGATACGTGTTAACAACTTTTCTTTGGGATAAATTTTATTTTCAGGAAATTCGGATTCGTTTGTAGTTGATGTAATTTGTGAATAAAAAAAAATGCTTTAGGTAAAATTTTGTAGAAAATAATTTACTTTTAAAATATCTATGGATTGAACGATTAAATAGTATTGGGTGAAGTCAAGAATCTTCTTTTTAATTATTATCGTTCTTAAATACTTATTAGAACAAATACCGTTATTTTTAAATTGCTACTCGAAAACTTTTGCCTGATTTTAATAATTATAAATTTAGAAAGCAGAAAACAAGCATTAGTTTCTCTAGTAATCAGTATTAGCAAGGATTGTATATCTCAGAATTGTTTTAGATTCCGATATTCAAATCAAAATATGTATATAAATGCAGTGTAAGTGTAAATGCAGTTTGTAACATTTAGTGATAACTTGAGGGTTACAATCATGTTGTGTTTTACTACATGATTTTTGTTTCTGTTCTGTTATAAATGATTATATTCATATATGTATTTTTTTAGTAATAGGAAATTATAAATACATTAACTACTAAAAGTAAAATTAGTATCTGAAATTTATGCAGTTTCAAATAATTTTTTATCAATTATTGAAATTACAATCATAAATTTCTAAAATAAAAAAAATTCAAGTAGTAAACAGATAAATATATAAAATGTAAATGTTAGAAACAGATTAAAAAATTAAAATATATAATTCTAAGGTATTTAAAAATCAAAATTATATGTATCAGTCAATATATAGCTGTAAAAATTTTAATCACTTCCAAAATTGTATAAAAGATATAAAGTTGTATATATTCTAAAGGGGGAAAAATGAATATTGATGTCAATAAATAAATAACACATTTTTGTTATTGCCATTTTCTTGTGACTTTTTTGTTATTGCTTGTAAAAACAAAAGGTGTTTTGAGAAGGAAAAACAAAAAGGGATAAATAGATAAAGAAGGGTAGAAAATTTTTAAAAATTTAATAAAGGAAATTTTTGCTAATAACAATATCGATAAAAGAATTGAATGAGATTATAAGAATTGTAGGAAGGAGTAATATATATAAGCAGGGTGTTGCCGAATTCGACCGACAAATTCAGAAGGGTGATAGTAGACATCAAGAGGATAAAGAATCACCATACAACATAGGGTCCCTAATGACGTTTAGTTGGTGAAAATAGCAAAACAAAAAATAGGGAGTCTGAGAACTGTTGAAAACTGTAAGAAATTAATAAAAAAATAAAAAATGGTGTTTCAATTATGAATTTTTTTTAAGTGAAAGCACATTCTTAAAAGTTTTTTTTTTTCACGTTGGTAACACGCGGATTTGATGATCGAGGTGGTCATAAATTATTGAAAACGGAAAAGTAATTTAGAAACCCTATTTACAAAAATATTAAAACTTGAAGAAAAATAAAAGCTTGAAAATGTAAGGAATTTTATATTCTATAATTTGATATAAGCGCGTAGTGTGAAAACTGGAGAGTTTTAAAAATATTCAAGAAATACTAAAATGGGAACCAGGAAACATCGTTGCAACATTAGTACCGATGTTCGCAGAGAGTGTTGCCAAATTCGAAAAATAATTCAGAGCAATGATAATAGTTATTAAGTAGATGAAAAATTAACAGCAAATATAGGGTCGCAGGTAATGTTTATTCAGTGAAAATCGCAAATCGGGTGGAGTTCACACGTTGGATGCTTGACGCCACCTAGGAAGATGCAAACTTTTCTGCTACAGTTTTATTCTCATCAGATGAAGCCTGCTTTATGAGATTTTTATGTCTTCAACACGCACAATGCGAATATTTGGTCCTGTGAAAATCCCCAAATTATTATCTTGTCGAACGTACAACACAAGTTTGATATTAACATTTGGGCCGGGTCATCTATTGGGATCGTATCTTCTGTCCGAACGCCACAACGGCAGGCACAAAGTACCTTATTTTCTTGCAGCACGTTCCTCCCGATTTACTGCAGATAACATCAACAATTGCAAGTCATAACATCTGGTTAATGTATGATGGAGACCAGCACATTTTAGTTGCATTCATGAAATCTCATTTGTTGTTTGAGAATGAAGTTTAACGACCGTCAATTCTGCAATACTCATTAATGAATACTTCCTCGCTGCTTTTATTTTTCTTGAACGCATGAAAAATTTACATATGAGAAGGTTTCTTCACGATTACCTTGTTCATAATCCTCGCCAAGCTCATTTTTTTTCGACGTCAGATTTTGCGATTTTCACTGAATAGACGTTACCTGCGACCCTATGTTTTCTGGTAATTTTTCATCTACTTAATGCCTATTATCCTTGCTCTGAATTTATCTTTCGTATTTGGCAACGGTCTCTGCGAACATCGGTACTGATGTTGCAGCGATGTTTTCTGGTTCGCATTTTAGTTTTCCTTGAATATCTTTAAAACTCCCCAGTTTTCACACTACACGCTCATATCAAATATAGAATATAAAATTCCTTACATTTTCAAGCTTTTATTTTTCTTCAAGTTTTAATATTTTTGCAAATATGGTTTCTAAACTACTTTTTCGTTTTCAGTCATTTACGACCCCCTAGATCATCAAATCCGCATATTGTGAAAAAAAAACTTTTAAAAATGTGTTTCACTTAAAAGAATTCATAGTTGAAAAATCCTTTGTTATTTTTTTTATTAATTTTTTACAGTTTTCAAACAGTTCTCGGACTTTCTATATTTTTGCGATTTTTACCTACTAAACGTCGTTTGGGACCATATGTTGTATGGTGTTGTATAATGTGTGTGTGAAAAAAAAATAGTGGGAATAATGAGTATTATAAGAAGAAATACGAATAGGTCAGAATTTTCAAAAGGAAAAAAAAAAAAAAAAAACCAATACAGTTATAAATATTCAGCTGCTGTTTTTGAATTAAAACAAAAGTATTCAAATGTAAAATGAAATTTAAAACTGCTAGAAAATGAAGACTGCATATTTCCCTTCCTCCTTTTTGCATTAAAGCATTTGAAATAGTACGAAAGAAATTAAACTTAAAAAGATCGCAAACAATGATGACTTCAAATAAAAACTATTGCGAAAGCTCTCACATACTTCCTCAGTAATCCCTTTTGTATAAAAATTAGGGATCTTGTGCGATCTTGCCGCGAACATCTAGGGAGTACTCTGTTTTGTATTTTCAAATTCTAGTACATGAGCATTTTCTACTTCGTATTATGAAGAAAAATTGAGTATGGAATTTGGATACCTTTTCGCTGACCGATTGAAATGAAAGTTTCACAGAGAATTATAATTTCAGTAAAAAGAGCATAAACAAATTTTATTTAAGTCCTTGCGTTTTTGTATTATCACGTTTACATGTTGGAGAATGTACAGACAGACAGATGGTCAGTTTATAAATGTATACTTGAGATGTTAAAGCTGTGTATTAGATTTTACTAATCTAGCTCTTTGCAGTTTACCATTATCATGTTCATTTGCCTCCAGACAAATGAACTATGAAGGAATCAGTTGAAAAGCTGATAGAAACGACTGCATGCCGAATTTCATTGGCGACAGCTTTATTTCATTGGCATCTAGTGTGGTAACGGGAATTGGATTTAGTAAACCTTATACTAATACTACTTATACTTCACTCAATACTAATTGCTCTTGGCGACTAGCTATTTCGTTCGTAATATAATTTTATTTAAATCTTGTAGACATAACTTGATGATTAAACCGTGCTATTTCAATTCCCTTAATCTCTCGCTTTGTTATTGTGTACATGAATGCAGATCTGTCCCATGGCGCTATTCAAAACTTAACTGTTTCGTCCGTTTACAAATTTCACGGTACCTGGTCTCTTCTATATGCACTTTTCTAATGGAGACTAGTCCCATGAAGTTATTAAAACATAAATGTCCGGCTCATTTCTCTTCTAAATTTCGTGGTCATATTTTTGTTTGTCTCATAAACTACACAGATATTAAACGAAATCATTCGTCTGAAGTTCTTAACTATGGAAAAAAAAAAGCTCGTGTCGAAACAATAAAAATGGTTTGAATATCAGAGAAGCCATATAATCTATTATTGGAAATAACGAAAAATATTATTAAAAAAATGCAAAATTCAGAACAATTTTCAAGATTACAAAATTGATATCATTAAAAAGACAATACTTCAAATTTGGAAACAGTGTAAAATTCATTTTCACGCAATAATATTTTCGGAAGTTACACACATACACACAAGCTCAAATTACTCAGTAATATAACCTCAGAGCAGACACAGCAATAACAGAATTTGTTTGAAGTCTGTAGCACAAACTGATCGAAGAAAAAGATGAAGAATTTCCCCTTGCAGGCTTGCTACTATTATTAATTAAGAGGGATTTTCAAAAATTCTTAAATGCGATATTTTTTCTTTTTCAATAGCTTTTCTATTCAGGATTGTTTGTGGAAATATAACAATAAAAATGAATAGTGTTATTATCCATAGCAATGTTGCAATTTTGTTTTAATTTAAACAGAGAAAATGTTTGTGTGGTTCACTGTTTCCCCAACAAATGTCTGAGCCGAACCTTCTTTCACACAACACTGCGTTAACACTGTTATAGGTAACAAAAAACATCACATGTCATTATTTTAAAGACGCACCTTGATGAATGATCACTTGCACTTCTTAGTTGATAAAAATTCTTGATATTTTAAAAAATGAATCGCCGATTGTTTTTCAAAAGAATGAGAAGCTTTTTCTGCAGATATATCTTCTGCACCATAGTTGATGACTTCTGCTCTAACACATACGAAGAGGAAGATCTTTATTATTCCTCAGTTCCTCAACCACCCAATCAACCATGGTACGTATTAACAACTTTGTATGAGGCGCCCTCCGACCCCGAAATAGAATCAATACCATTTGAAAAAGATTCCACCTCCTCCTCAGAATATTTGAAAGGCCCGAAGATAATAATAAATAACTTGCTTGCCGCTTATAGTTGGAAGACATTACAGAATCTAAACTTTTTGTAGAAAATAGATAGAAAACAAAAAGAAAGTAAAGTATCTTATACTAAAATGTTTTATTCTATCACATAAACAGCGAAAAAAATGTATTGTTTGCAATTTATTACAAAGTCTTAATTTAGGCACATGCACTATGTTCTCTATTTTTAATGGCTCGATATCTACATTTAAATATTCTTACATTCAAAGAACGTTTCCATCTCTACTACTACTAATAAATGCATGTATGTATTTGTGTATGTACTTGCTTGAATATATCGGCATTCCACAGGACAGACCGTTTGACATGAAGTTACCCAGTTTGGTTACAGTTAACAATGGTTATTAAGAATAAAAATTACCGAAAATAATAATTTGTGTAATAATATAAAAATAATCATTTCCATAAATAAAAAAATGTTACTTAACTGCTTACTGCTGCAATAACGTTTACGTAATTCGTATTGTATCTAAATCAGTTAAGTTCCTTCTTTTTTTTTTAAAAAAATTCTAGCAAGCATCAGGAATCGATCCAATGCCGATTGCTTTTATATGCGAGTCAGGATTATTTTGAAGTGATTAATAACCTAGTTGTTGTAAAGATCTTCAAACCCACACCACTTTGAGCACCATTTTAGCATCGTTTTTTGACGTCCTCTGCTTCTGCAAAAGATCTTTGTGCCATCGGTTCTTATTCGGAAGAAAACAAATCTGGCTGATGTTTATAATTCAAAATAACTTTTTTTTTTCTGCATTCAACTTACTTTTGATCCAAAAGTTCTCCAACATTCATGCCTTTTTATGCACCATTTTAAGACCTTTTGCATCATCTTCTATTTCCAACAACATTTGTTGGGGAACTCTCAACTCTGTCATATTACCCAGAATTTAATTCATTACTTCCTTGAATGGAAGATCTATTGTCAAACTGGTTTTGATATATATTGGCGTCGTTATATATTAAAAAAATGTGACTTTTATAGTGTTTCATCTCGTAAGTGCTCTTTATTTCAAAATATGTTCTATATTCGAATGCATTTCCGTTATACGAAAATAAAAATCTTCTCATAAGTTAGATTAATAAGTTTGTATATCAATCGTTGTATTTCCGATTAAGTAATTATTATTATATTCGAATTTGTTTTTGTTGTCAGCGCTTGTTTATCAATATTTTATGAAAACATGTATGTATTAGTTCTTTCTTCATTATTAGCTTCTTATTCAAACCACAAACTAACTAATTCTCTCATTTATTATAAAATAAGTAGCATTCATCATAAATATAGAGACATTTTTAAATTTCTGTTTTTCTTGCATTATCCTGATATTTTTTCAACGATTTTATAACCTTTTACCGTAATTTATTCTACGTTTTTTCTTCTTCTTATGATGCAATGTTGCCAGCTAAATTATATAACTCTTCTTTTAAATAATATTTCCTTTTTTTGCACTTCTATGACTACTAAGGCCCGTGAAAAAGGGTCGTATCGCATCGGTTTCGGGTAGTCATTTCCAGAGTTAATCTCATCCGTTATTGTCAAAGGCCCAATATTATGTAAAGCCACAGGCTGACGGCATCGTTTGGCTTCTATATGACTTCCATTTTTCAAGGAACAGGCAATCTGTTGGAAGCGTACACACGCAGGCATCGTTCGCGCGCATTATTTTACAGCCCAAGCAAATAAATGACGCGTTAGCTGGGAGTTTTATAAATTCAGAGAATTTACCTCCGTTAACGTTACATGCAAAGGAATAAAAAGTAGAAGCTTTCCTTTTCTGGGGACTTAAAGGTAGATGAATGGCTCTGATAAACGCGGTGTTTTCGATGATGGATGGAGTAATATTTCTGAAATGATATATATATATATATATATATATATATATATATATATATATATATATATATATATATATATATATATAAAAGGGAAAAAAAAGCAATAAATGTTTTTTTCCTTTATGTGCTCTAAACTGAGCTTATCTAACTTGTGTGTGTGTGCACCTTTTCTTTATTGTATTGTATGTTTGTTTTGATATATGGATTCGTTTTTGTCTGATGTTGCGGCTTGTCAATAAGAAAGCAATTTAAACAAACTTTGTAGTAAATAATATTTTATTCACTACTCGCGGATTGGATTGGATTGTAGGATTTAATGGCACAAGAGCCATATCTGACTATACTGCGCTAGACATACGGTTAGAATATAAAAACGTGTCTTTATGTGAAAATCTGTAAAAGTAGAAACTGATTTAAGAAGTTACATGGCAATGTCTCTTAATATAATAAAAAAGATGAAACATTAAATAAGGATAAAAACTAATTGCTTTTAAAAATTTAAAGAAATTTTTGTCCACTATTGAAACATTAAAAAATCGTAAACGATGATGATTAAAATCTGGGCAATAAATTAAAATGTGAAGAACCGTTAAAATCATTTGGTATCTGGAGCAAAAAGGAGCTCGATCCCCTATTAAAAGATATTTGTGCTTTAAGCGAGTGTGACCAATGCGGAATCGAGTTAATTTGACCTCACGCTCACACACTGGAAGAACAATCCATAGTATAATTGTGGGTCTAATTCACTACTCGCAGAGATTGCCATTAAAGAGAAAGAAAGATGCCCATTTAGCCACGTTTCTCTCTTTTTTTTTAGAAAAAAAAAAACTTTCTTTCCCACAATAAGCAAGAATGAAACCAACCACATTTCGCGATTAGCTGGTTTGAGGAGATTAATTGCTGCCAGAATTTTCAGTTTACAACTTAATTTATTTTTTAAAGTCGCTCAAGCCCCCTCCCCCCCTTTTTTTTTAAAGTCAGGCGATGACGCATATATACAGCGAACGCAATACAAATGGTTGCATAATAAATTTTGCAAAAAATCACATTAAAGCGAGTTTGATTTCACTTTTGTTAAGTAAAAAATTACACATCGACCGCGCCGAAATGAAAATTTGAATTAAAGTGTATAGATGTCGAAAGCATTTAACTTGTTATATATTTCATGCAGCTTGTTCTCAATGGCTTGGAAATTAAAGTATTTTTAAACGTTCAATTTTGATGACACTGAACGTGAACTGTTTTAGAAACCTTTACAGCGTTCTGCTCATTGTGCTACTGCATGATTCTATTTTTTAAAGACTAAGGCGAAAATTTGAGTTTTAATTTAAAAATGAAAGTGAATAATTTTCAGCTAATACAAAAATTAACAAGCTGACACTATTTAAAAGTGGACGCATTTTAGTAAATTTTCTTCATTGTTTAGTTAAGAAGTTAAACCTTAATTTAAGTATATTACAATTTCAAAAAGTAGGTTAAAGTGAAGATTAGTGTGCCCCCCGAGTTTGTCGCCAATATGGCAACCCAACGGAACACTTTTCTAGCCACCCTAATGCCGTTTTGTTTACTACTTTTTAATCGTTGAGTTGTATATGAACTACAACTATTTTATGAAAAATGTTAAACTAAAAATAATGCCGATTAAAGATTTTAATTTAGTTCTTTATTATAATTAAAAGTTTTTTTACAACTAATAAGACACTGCAATTTTATTTTTGATGTAAATACGAACAGAAAATATGTATTCTTTTGCAATTATTAATTGTCAGAATGCATTTTAAAAAATCGTTTGAATCCTTACTTTATGAAATTGTTTGCATTCTTTGTTTAAAAATCATCTGCAATGGAATTCTTCGAAGTTCTCGAAATTCTTTTGGTGCTCTAACGGTTGATTCTCTTGATAATTTGTTGTATCGAAAATTGTTCAAGAATGGATGTCTAGTGAATGGGATAGCATTAAGTATTTTGAATCTGCAGAATGGATAAAGGATGAGTGGAATATATATATTGTTACAAAATTTTTCTACAAATACCGCCAATCAATCGTAATAATGCAGCGCATTTAATCGGTAGTTCAACAGCTTGCTTACTGTCTAATTCTCCAGTTCTGTTACTTGTCGGCAACTCCGACTATTCTCACACACGTCTTCACTGCAGCTCGAGTTCGAGTTCGATGATAGGCTTGTCGGGGCTACCGTCGTTGGAGAATGACTATCCCCTTATTGATGTGACTGATAGAGCTTTACTTTTATTATATTGCCATGAGTTTGTTGGATTACTAGGGAAATTTCCTTAGTTGTGGTTCTGGGTGGTTCAAGCGTTGTGATTGGCTGGGTTGATGTGGAGTATTGGAAGGCGTAATGCTATTGGTTGTTACTGATGGAGTGGGTGATTGGGTATGCTGCCGAAGGTAAATAGGACTTAACGATATGAATCTAGTGTAGGGTAAGTTACAGGGTTGTTTTTATAGCACTAGATGGCGCCATGGACATTGTCTGTTTACATTTATTTGAACAGGTAATGTTAAAGGGTTAGGATTGTTAGCGAAAGGGTTATGGTTTAAATGAGCTCGTTTTTGGGTCTTTTAATTAGCGGATTGGGGTCATATTTAGGAATTAGTTCTATTGCTTCATTATCTATATATGCAAGGTTATTATAAAATTTAGTGTCTATTTCTTAACGAATTTTTTGAGTGGGCGATAATCAATTGCTTTATAAATTTTGGAATTGGAAAAGAATCTGGGTGCTTTACAGATATTTTTAATTATTTGATTTTGTTGTTGATCTAATAATTTGAAGTTACTTTTGGCAGCATACCCCCACACTGGGCAGGTATACGTGAGTACTGGACGCAAATAGGCTGTGTAAATAAGTAATTGATTTTTCCTATTCATTTTGGAATTCCATGATATTAGGGGGTAGAATTTTCGCGCTAGTTCACGGAATTTATTTTTGATGTAGAGAAAGTGGGGTTTCGATGTTAATTTCCTGTCTATTATTACGTCGAGATATTTGCAATTCTGAGACCACGGGATAATTTTGTCGTTAATTTTTAGCTGTGGGTAAGATTTATTGGCTGGTGATTTGTGAAAAATAATAGCTTTGGTTTTCGTGACATTGACTGTAATTTTCCATTTTTCAAACCAGCCTTCAAGTTTTTTGAGGTGTCTGTTTAGTGCAATTCATATGTAGTTGGAGTTTTTATTTTTTGCAAGTATTGCTATGTCGTCGGCGAAGATACATAATATGGTATTGAACTGTTTGGGGATGTCATTAATGTAGGACTGGGTGGGACAAAATGCCCATTCAATCCCATTTGGATCAGTGTCTAGGGTACTGATTAAGAAACTTTTAAAGAAAAACAAATAATTTATTTACAGTAAACACGATTAAAAGGACATTAACAATTAGGACGGGAAAGATTATTTACATTAAAGTTAGAAGTAAAATATTTAGATGGCACAAAGGGCGAAGCCTAACAAGATGTCTGCTCGTAGTTAAGCTATGTAACGCCTCTCTGCTCTCGAGCGAATGCCAACAGCTCGCTTTATATAAAATTTATGGTCACGTGACTTAGCACTTTCGATTAGTAGAACCCATGGTGCCATCTATTACAATATAATAAAACTAAATTGAATTGGATGCGTTCAGTATAACAGTGGAATGGTAATGGCCGCTAATTAAAACTCTACATTAATGAAGATGGAAAACAAAACTGAGCCGATTTTAGAGCCTTGGGTTACACCAGCTTGTATAATTTTTTCTGAGGAGATTGCATTTTTAACTTTAACTTTAAATTTACGGTTTAAAAGATAAGAATATATTATTTCAATTAGGTAGTTAGGGATTTTGTAATTAATTAATTTATAAATTAAACCATATTGCCAAACTCTATCAAAGGCTTTCTGTATGTCTAGGAAAACTGCTGCTGATTTTTGTTTATTATGGAAAGCTTCTTCGATGAATTCGGTTACACGGTATAGTTGATGTGTTGTTGACAGATTTTTTCTGAAACCAAATTGTTCAGGTATGAGTATTTTATCTTCTTCAAGGAATGTGTTTAGTCTTTTAAGGATTATATGTTCTGTTAGTTTGCTTATTGATAGTAGTAGGGAAACGGGTCTATATTTTGTGGGGTTGGTTGGGTCTTTACCGAGTTTGTGTATCGGTACAACAGTTGCTGTTTTCCATCTTTTGGGGAAATATCCAATAATTAAGATTTTATAGATGAGTATTTTAATTTCGAAGATTATATTGCCTGGGAGATTTTTAAGCATTTTATTATTTAATCCATCGTGTCCAGGGGATTTATTTGTTTTAAGTTTTTTAATTGCTATTTTAATTTCGCTAGAGGTGGGGGGGGGGGGTTAATTTCTTTGAGGGTGTTTTTGTGACTTCACCGCAGCTTCAGAGTACCTGTCTTTTATAGTTCCGGGAGGCGGGGCTAGAATCTTCCAGACCAATCAGGGCGTATCTCGGTTCCTAGTGGATGGATCGTGAAAGTTCTCGAACTTTCCAGCATTATCCATTTTGTCTCTAAAGTCGCCAAATGGTCGCCAAGCTTTGAGGTCATTGACGCGGCACCCGCTCAGCACGCACAGGACAGATCGTACATCCTGTCTTTCTTACGATTACACTAGTCGTACTGGGAAGCAAAATTACAGGTTATATATATATATATATATATATATATATATATATATATATATATATATATATATATATATATATATATATATATATACGAGTTGATGAAGTTAGGTATGTTAGGTTGTTTGTATGTACTGTTGCTGTTGTCCACACAGTTCTTATGTTCAATGTGCTAGCGAAGCTATACTAGGTTCCCGCTCCCGTCACTTGCAAAGCCGTAGGATGTTTTTTTAAGTTAAAAAATTCAGCCTGGTGCTTTCTTCAGATGCCGACAGGAATCGCGTGCTCTAAATTTTGCTCTTTACACAACAGACCGGCGCAGCCGGTTTTCAAAATCTTCTTCAAAATTGTTAAGATAAGCAAGGATAGTGATCCCAAAGGTTTAAAAAAATAAAAATAAAAATATCAGATTAAAATATAAATTACAATACTTATCACTAAAGATAATAATTTTAATGCATAAAGTGGAAACCATAACTGTTTTACAGAAGTGTTTGTTTATTTTGTGCGCCATCTTTATTGGCGACTTGGCATCCTTGGCGCAGCAAGAGACACACTATTTACCAAAAAGTATACTATAAAACCGAAACCTACAAAGCATGGAAAGACCTACAACCTATCTTCATCATCAAGAATGGAAAAAAATCCAAAATGAAGTATTTGTAGCAACAATGAAAATAATTCAACTTTTTTCACAATAGCAAAGAAAAAAAAATCCTATTTAGCAATTAATTGTGTCACTGAAAAGATAAGTTTTTGAATTTTGAGATGATTTAAAATTTATTTTCGTATTGTAGTAGTTTCGGCATCAGCTCTATCAAATCAGCTATAGCATGTTATTTTTGGATATAAATTGCAGGTTAGGACATATTTTTGTGACTGATATACGATTTATAAGTGTTGTAATATATGAGCAACGAACAAGGAATAATTAAATCTTATTGACGATATTGTTAGTAAGAAAAAAATAATGCCCAATTGTGCATATTGTACAAACAAAAGAAAAATATGATTTCTCGGATAGAAATGAGTTTCTGCAAGGGGCATGGTTTCCTCAGATCGAAAGCAATATCGTGTATTTGTGAGTTATGGAATCAATGAGGGACATTCTCTCTTATTCCTGCAAAAGAGAGCTTTTCCACTGTCGGATTGTTTCTGGGGGTGGGTGGGATAAGCGACTATTAACCCTTCTCCATAGAATGCCCTAATCGCATATATACCATGTTCTAATGCCCTAATCGCATATATACCATGTTCTAATGGAGCAGTTTCTTTCCCTCCGAATAGGCCATGAATTACCTTTTCACGTCTGAGATGTTTTAGTTTCAAGTACTTAATAACTCTATCACTAATGTATGAACGGGAAGACGCACTGTCTAAGAGTCCCCGAACTTGAATTTTATTTCCCTGACCTATAATTTCTACACAGATAGTTTGCAAATATACTTTATCATTATAATTATTATTCGACAAATTATTTGAAACTTCACTACTTTCATTAGCTTTAAATGAATGAATTTCTTTTTTATCAGAACACATTAAAGTTACATGCTGCTTATTACATTTTAAACATTTCAGTTTAACTCTGCATTTTCTACCAATATGGCCGTAATTTAAACATTTAAAACAAATTCCCTTTTTAAACAATACTTGCTTCTTTTCATCAAGACATTTTTTGAGCTAAAAGACAATCGGAACTAAAATGAGATTTCTCACAAAATACAGAATTTGACTTACCTTTGGGTATCCTGTCATGAGAAGCATTTGTACTTACTAACATGGCTGTCGTTGCTACATCCCGGACATCTGCAACTATAATTTTATTATTATTTCGTTTAATTACTCCATTATTTTTTCCATATCCCTCTCGAGCTAAACTTATCATCTCCTCCGATTCGACTTCATGACGCACAAAACACATTAATTTTTCGAGAGATCTTTGACTTGTAGAGTCATCACTATCTTCCGAAACTCGGCTTCTTTCCCAGGCACGTAGAACACTTTCAGGCAGACAGGATTCGACAAGAGGCTCCAGGAAGTCCGCAAATTTTTCTTTCGTACGTCCCAAGCTTTTCAAAGCTCTTAGTTTCGTTTCCAACATGTCGTAGAGGCTCGCTAAATCCGAAGAATTCCTTCCGGTATTAGCATTCTTCATAACAAGAGAAAGAAGATCTCGCACATAGATCTGTACCAAAAGATCCTCTCTACCAAATCTTCTTTTCAGCTGTTGAACCGCTTTAGAATAATTTTCAGATGTTATTGGAAAACTGGAAATCAATCTTGCAGCTTTGGATTCAGGCACCATCGCTTGATATAAATATAGGAATTTATCGATTTCAGATAACTCATCCGATTCATGAGTTTTAGAAAAAATACTCCAAAATGTGAGGAATTCTTTCGGATCACCAGAAAATTTCTTTAGTTCAAATTTCGGTACTTTCAATTTCGCATCATTGTTTTTTGAAGAACATTCTGAAACACATCTGGAATTTTTATTCAAGAATGTCGCCACTTTCGTTTTCAGTTCGAGATATTTATCTCGGTAATTTTCAGCCGCTTCAAAATCTGTTTCGTATTCGGCCGTGTTCTCTTCTAAAAGTAATGAGGATATTTCGTTTTGAATCTCATCCAAACGAGAAAATTTATCCTCTAGTTGTGAATTTAATACGTGAAGTTTATCAATATCCTTGGCGTCAGTTTCAAGTATCACCAAGAGTTGCGCCAAATTTCTCTCTGCATTGGTAAATGAAGTTCTTAAGGACTTTCGCTTCATTTTAAGATGATCCATGATTTCAAATGCAAATAATATTCTATAAATCACTCACAATATTAAAGTGTCCTGTCACGGACGTCACAAATGTTACAACTGCTTTCGTTTCAGAAGTGTTTTTATATATCAGGACCTTTAAATCTACCCGATTTCTCCTTTAATTTGGTGAATTACTCAAAAGAATACATCAGCAAATACAGTCACTTGCATTTTAAAACATTTATTTGATTTAGACTCAACATATTTTTATCTATTCAAACTCAAAACACGGCTATGTACAATGCTTATATACAATCAGTTACGAAACATATTTTACATTGATGGAACAAGAGCACGCAGGCTCGTGAACAGTCCGTTCACTTCAGTTCGTTTTTAAACGTGGGCGGTCTTCACAGATACTTTTAGAAATTTTTAACATTGAAAATGAATAATGTTATTATCCATAACAATGTTTCAATTTTGTTTGAATTTAAACAAAGAAAATGTTTGTGTCGATCATTGTTTTCCAAACAAATGTCTGAGCGGAACCTTCTTTCACAAAACACTGCGTTAACACTGTTATAGGTAACAAAAAACATCACATGTCATTATTTTTAAGACATATCTTAGTGAGTGATCTCTTGCGCTTCTAAGTTGACATAAACTCTTCATAGCAGTAAAAATGAATCGCAGACGGTTTTTCAAAAAGCTGGGAAGATTTATTTTATTATTTTTATTTTTAATTAATAACTTTGTATAAAGCTCCCTCCGATCCTCGAAATAGAATCAATATCATTTGAAATAGGTTCCACCTCCTCCTCAGAGTATTTTACATGCCCCGAAGATAACAATCCAACTTCATCAGAAAACAGTTATACCTCTCCTATTTGGAAACAAGAGTTCTTCAAATAGCTTCCAATGCTCATCTCCTCCAACATACAAAATGCATAGAAATGGATCTTGAAAATGTAACGTCAAGCCGATCCGATTCAACGTCGACAAAAGAATGAATTACTCTGTTTTCAAAGAGGCATGAGAACATCCTCGGTTTCCTATTAGTTGAAAATGATGCGGATTCCTCGAAGATAATGGATTCCTTATAATTCAAATGCCTATTATGATGCGATAGAACCTTTCCTGTCGATCCTATTCGAGCATTTATAATCAAGACATAGAAAAAAATAACATTTTTCTGTCTTGATCTGTTGGTTGTAACAGAGATACAAATCTGTTTCAACGGCGTGACAATGGAATACAGAAATGTGCTCTTCAACATGTAGAAGATTCAGTAAAAATCGAGATAAAACAAGCGCTAATCAAATACTTTATCTTGGCTTTGTTAATTGCAACATAAATGGCCACGCCTGAAGTGCAACATTTCAGGAAAGAAGCTTGATGACAAATGTGTACCACCTCTTTGTCCATGGAGTAGGAAAATGTGCTTTCCATCATGCAAAAGATCATCATCAGCTCGAGATAAAAGAAATCAAATAATAATAATGAAAGTAATAAATATCAAGAAGTATTTAAATATCTATTATGTTTTTCTACGTAAAATAATTCCACCCAAAACCTCACTTCTGAAAGTGAACAACTGCTTTAACTGGAAATGAAGCTAGGTGAAAAATAAAGAATGAACTTCATAGCATCCCGAATGAGCATGAAATTATATGCTGACTCATTTGTTTGGCTTTCACCGATTTAGAAGATTCAAAGAGTCTACAATGATATTTGTTATGTTTCACTGAAGTCAATGAGGTGTCTTTCAGTCATGACGATTTATTTCTGTATACGATCGCCCTGACTATTTCCATGGAGACCAAGCCTATTAAAAAGTGTTCAATAATTTTGTAAAATAACTGGAAAATATTTATTGTGAATAAATATCTTCGTATTGGCGAGATTATTTATTACTGAAAACGATGTAATTTTCTTCACAAAGTTTCTTAAAATGAATAAGGAGTTAATGATTTGAAGTGGTTTCTTTAATATTGCAATGATTTTCACACTGTCTAATTCTTGTTTGTATTTCTAACATTTTATATCATGAATCTTTTCTACTCGTTTGTTAGGAAAAACAACCAAAATTAATGTTTAATTATTTGTTTAATTGTGTGAATTAAGTTTAATTGCTTTACTAAATGTTCTGTAATAAATTATTCTGAAGCTGCTATGTATACATGATTATTTTTTGTATCTAGAACATTTTCATTAAAGGTGAAGGTAGGTCGATTAATAAAATGTCATTAGCTTAGTTCTCAAATATTTTTGTAAGAATTAGAAATTCTTTGTGTCATAATATATATTATAACCACAGCAGTGTTTTAAAAATTAGTAAATGTTAAAGTATAAATAATTACTTTTTTATTAATTAAAGTATAAATAATTATTTTGTATAATATAAAAATTAATTATTCATAATCTTTAACCGATTATGCTATATTTCTCTTGACAACTCCTGCAAAATTAATTTTAGCTATATTAGCCTGAAATTTGTTTATAACCTTTCTTGGATTTGTAAACAAAAAATAATTAACACTGCTAATTCTTTCGAATTTTTTAGAAATTAGACATTTTGCCAAAGATATTTATAAATAAACTAAAATAGCTCATTAATATGATGATTAATTAAAACTGAGAAACAAAATTAACTAGTTATTTAAAGAGGGGCTTCAAAACATGCATTACACGAAGTCACAATCTTCGTATTTTTGCCAGTGGCCTCGTGCGTGTTAAGCAGTAGAAATGTAAACAATATCTTTTGGCGTGGAGTAGCAGTTTAGAAAGGGATTGCTGGAATCATCTGATCAGAATTACGCGCTCCGTCTCAAAACAGTTTTCGTGTAATTTGAAAAGGAGACATTGATATAATTGAACTCAGCCAGATATTTTTATCGAGCATAAAATATTAAAAACGATTATTCTTCTGTTACATAAAAGAATAATCTTATAAAATATACCTATTTCAAATAGAAGAATTTAATAAAAGAGCGTAAAGGAAGAGGGATATACTTTATAATGAAATACTTTTTGTTTGAAATTGTTATAATTTTCATGTTATTTTTGGAGCTTTCTTTCTTTAAAAGAGGTTTCATATTCTTTTAACTTTTTCTGTTAATATTAAGGGACTAATCTTTTTTACAAAGGACTGAGGAAGAATTTAAAACTGGAGGAACATGGATAGGAAGCAAGTACTCCTTTGGTTATTCCTAGATCGTCATGTGCAATAATAATTGCATGAGCTTTGCACATACTATTGTAGCTGATATTAATAGTAACTACGATAGATACGTTAGAACTACGTTAGAGATATTCAGTACATTTAAGTGATTATACTTTATGCATAGTAAAATATATGAAGAAAATGTATCTGAATTAATATTTTGACATCTTACAATAAACATCTAACCTAAAAGTATATACTATATATTTGTAAAACTTGGGT
This sequence comes from Argiope bruennichi, assembly GCF_947563725.1. NCBI lineage: Eukaryota > Metazoa > Arthropoda > Arachnida > Araneae > Araneidae > Argiope > Argiope bruennichi. The sequence goes on along the minus strand of NC_079154.1, from coordinate 137,474,742 downwards.
TGAAGAAGACATCTCACAATTTTTTTTAACACTTTTTATTCTTTAAAACTGCATAGATATAATCCAGTTTTTAGCTTTGGTCAAAATTTCTTTGTGCAAACTAAGGCGAAAACAAAGACAGCAAACTGAGCAGAAAAAAAAAAGCAAGAATGAGGAAGAACGACTTTACATGCTTTAGAAGAAAATTTCAAACCTCAGCTTTTTCATTCCATGAGAAAATTAAAAATCCGTCCGAAGTTCATTAGAGTGAAAATGGGATTTTACATATTATATATGTATATTGTATAATTGGGACATTTTATTAAAAATCGGAACAAATAATCCCATAGACCCATCTACCTAGTTAATATAATTTGTTCTGTTTCAATCATAGAAAGTTTTATATTTTCATCTCTCTTGAGATCTGAAACAACTGAGTAGGCAAGCAATTGTAACTGGACTGGGTATGAATTTCTCGGCAATATATGCTCATAATCTGATATTGCACGATATAATTTTTTTTTATAAAAGAAAATGTCTACGAATCAGAAAATGCAATATGCTCCCTCTTCAAAGACAGAATGTAAAAAAAAAAAAAAAAAAAAAAAAAAAAAAAAAAATACATTAAGAAATCTGTTTGGCAAGGTTAGATAGCTTGGATAGAGGGTTCAGTTGTCTCAAACTGTCTGTTTTATTTATTCATTCACTACTTCGCTTTCAATGTTTCCTTTAAGACCTGATTTTAAAGTCGGAACTTTAAGCTCTTAGGTTATTCGCTTCATATTTCAAAAAGAAATCGTTCAATAAGAGAACATGTAGATGCTGACAATTTGTTATAAAATTGGAGAGGGAGAGATAGTATCACGAAGTATGTAATTCATCCATATCGGTTTCATTTCGGTTGTAAAAAGTGCTTGAAATAATTTTGGGCCATCTACTAACATGGTGGAAATGATTTGTGTTAGAATAAGCATCCCCACCTCATAATATTACATTTTTATTAGAGCAGTTTTTGATATTGAAAGGAATCGATGTTTTCATCATTATTTCCGTATACCTGTTTATAAAGTAAAACTATTTTTTTCTATGTAATAAAAACTACTTCTGTTTGCAGATATTGTGAAACACAGCGTATTATAATAGGCTATGTTTTAAATCCATTAAGTGAATTTTAATCGGAACAATAGCTGTTGAACTAGTAAATTATGTGTTGAGTAATTCTATACAAAATGGCAACTAGTGCACGATATTACCCATATAAATGCGCAGTATTACCCAGAAATTCTTTATGCAATGGGTAATTTTTTAATTTTATAGATGCTACTTATCTATCACAAAATATGAATGACAACTCTTGGATCGGGGCTCAAGTAAAAATAGCTATTGAAATTATATTGCAAGGAGGCTGAAAATTCAAAGAAAAAAGTAAAATTTCTGAAATATCTAGTGCCCCCCCCCATACGAGACAAATTCCTATGATCTAGGTATTCTTTCGGAAAAACCGTTTAGAAGGAATCAGTTTCATAAGAACATGCACTCGATAAAAAACGCTCAGTGTGAATTTTAAATAATTTTTGTCTTAAATTTATTTAATAATACTGATTATTTTTATATTTTGCTCTTAATATATAATGAAAAACGCGGATTTTAGATAAAACTGAATTAATTTTTACATTTATATATCTATCCATAAGAGAGAGAAAAAAAACACCACAATTAATGAATACTGAATAACTGCTCAATCAAAAATCATTACTAAATTTACTATTACGTATTTCCTTGAGGTGTTTGAATTTCCCACACTCTCCAAACTTCCAGTTGCCATAAAATAAACACAAATTCGTCTATGAAAAATGTGCGACAAAAATGGTAATAAAAAATCGCATTTTTACATTTATTGATTTCAAATCTCATCCGTTTATGACACGAAGAATTTTGTTTTCGGGTGATGCTAAGCATTTCATTGATATGGATTTGGCTGATCCTGAACCTGAAATTAATCAAGAGAATTCATTTCAATTTAATTGCTTTTAAAAATATTGTTTGGTAATATTGTTCGAATAGAGGGAGAGAAATTTGTAATTGGTTCGGTAATCGGAATTTGGAGTTGTCATCGCTTAGTACACTATTTTATTCAGACTTTCGAATTAAGAGTAATCATTTCAGGAATCAAGATCATAGGTCTCAAAATTATAGCCTCAGTTATATCCGAAAATAATCTAAGGATCAAGTATCGGGTTAAAAAATATGTTATTAGCTTTGATGCCAAATAATTTAATTCGTAAAAAATACAGATTTTATGAATTATAAAATTTTAAGATTACAATGCTTATTTACAGTGACATATTAAAACCATTATTAAATAAATTGAAATAAAATAATTATATAATTACTTTGGAATTATTCATAAAACAGTTTCCATTATTTTCCATCTGACAGGACTTGAAAAGTAATAATTTTTAATATCCTATTTGTTTGAAGTTTATGTATTGTAACTATCTGCGGAAGAAGTGTGAGAAATCACTTAATATTTTGAAGGTTCTTTCAACTACATCATGGGGAGCGGACCGAACATGTCTACTTCGCATCTATCCATCTGTGGTACTCTCCTGTATTAATTATGGATGCGAAGTGTATGGTTCTGCACGTACTAGTGTTCTAAAGCAATTAGATACTATACATCATCCTGCCCTCAGGATCTGTTCTTGAGCTTTTCGAACTTCGCCTGTGCACAGCTTATATATCGTTTGTCACCAACTGCCGCTAAATCTGCGTCGCAAAAAGTTGTGTGTTCCGACTGCAATGCCATGCTGCTCACCCTATGCGTGACATGAATATTCCTGTTGGCATTGGTAGAATATACACTGCTCGTCCCTCTAGCATCCCTCCTTTCCGAGAAAAACTTGACAATTCAGATCTTTTTAATGTGCAAATCTATCCGATAAATTTTATATCCCTTCCACCTTGGGATGTTCCACAAATTTCATTTCATAATCCATTTTCTACCTATGATAAATCTACAGTTTCACCCCCTATTTTCCAACAGATTTTTAATTATCACCGACAGGAGTTCTCAGACGACACCGCTGTTTTAACGGATGGATCAGAAACTGCTCATTATGCGGGATGTGGTATAGTCTATCCTGAAAATATTTTAAGTATACGTCTGGACAACACTCACTCCATTTTTATGGCCGAATGGATGGCAATTTTGTTTGCACTAGAGAAAATTTCCACTCTTCAGGAACGGAAATTTTTCACTTATTTTGATAGTATCAGCGCTCTTGAAGCTCTTGGTCATTATCATAATATGACGCATTCATTAGCTATTAATAGTTTATGTCTTCTGCGAACTCTACAATCTAAAAGTTTTGACATAATATTTTGCTGCTACTTAGCCATGTTGGTATAAATGGGAATGAGAAAGCAGATATTGGAGCTAAGGAAGCCTCTTTATATCTAAAACAACCACTCCCCTATATTGATGCTAAGAAACATCTTTTTCATCATATTCATTCATTATGGCAAGAATCATGGGAATCATTTAGAAATATCTAATGAGCTGCATTTCATTAAACCACATATTGCATTGCGGCCAGTTGTCCCGGTGAGAGAACTTGACGTCAAACTAACTCGACTTCGCATCGGGCACACCCGTTTCATCCATAAACACTTTTTGTTTGGTGAACGTTGTCCAACTTTCACATCATCTCGAGTCGTTTTTACCGTCGTTCCTATTTTAACTGAATGCCCTGTTTTTAATAGCCATTGGCTGCATCATTTCGGAACATTGCACTTGAACATCGGTGACTTGATTGGAGAAAATCCTCACACGAACATTTTTAAATTTTAAAAAGAAATTGGGTTTTTACATCTTATTTAATTTTATAATTCTTTAGTATACTTTTTGAAAATTTATATTTTTATATTGGGTTGGAAACTAAGTCATTGCGGATTTTGTCAATAGATGGATTTAATACATTCTTTTGTTTTATCAACGTGTTCAAAGAAACTAACCTATATTGTTTTCTTGTTGTTTGGATTTCTACCTTTAATTTAGCAAACTAAATTGTATCGATTAGTTATTTAATTTCGCTTTTATCCCAATTTAAAAATGGAAGAACAAGACGCGCATTTCAGACATATTTTATTTTATTATTTCCAAAAAAGCAAGAACCCATCGAAAGCACACGAGAAGTTATGTCCCATATATGGGAATGAAGTCATAAAAGTAAGGCAGTGTCAAAAATGGTTTGCCAATTTCGTTACGGTGATATTTCCCTGAAAAATGAGCAAATATCTGACCGCTTATGAGACCCCTATCAAACCTATTGTCGATTCAGATCACCATAGCACAACACATGAGATTGCAGAGAAGCTCAATGTATCGCACACATACATTAAAAAAGATTAAAACAGCCTGGATGCGTCAAGAAGCTCTAATTATGGATCCCTCATTCTTAAGAAAACTCATTTGGTGCAACGCATTAGCATCTGCAATTCGTTTCTGAAGCGTAACGAAATTGATCCTTTTCTGAAACGACTCATTACTGTTGACGCAAAGAGGATACTTTATAACAACGTTAATCAGAAAAGATCTTGGATCGAAGGAATTGCGCCAGCCCAGACAATACCAAAAGATGAGATTCATACGAAAAAGATTATGCTGTCAGTTTGGTGGGGTTATAAAAGAATTTTGCATTTTGAACTTTTATCAAGAAACCAAACGATTAATTCAAACGGTACATTCGTACCGTTTGAATTAACCCGAGAGAAATGGCAAATCGTAAAGGTTTTGTTTTCCAGTAGGATAATGCAAAGTCCCACACATCTTTGGTTACTCACCAAAAATTAACGGAACTAGATCGGGATGTGTTGTCCCATTTACCATATAGCTCCGACCCTGGACCTTCAGATAATCATTTTTTTCTTTCAATGCAGAATTCCTTAAAGGGTAAAATTTTGAATAAATCTCAGGATGTAAAATCATATTTAATTCGTTTTTTTTGTTTTCAGAAATCGACAAAGATGGACAATACTTAACTGAATAAAGTTAGATTTTTAAGCAAATAGTTTGAATTATCCTTCTTATTTAAAATCCGCAATTACTTAGTTTCCAACCCAATAATACTCGATATTTCTATTGAAAAATTTTTTAACACCTACATTAAAAATTTTTATCTCATTTTACCATATATTTGGCGCAGTATAGCCAAACCTGGCTCTTGCGCCATAAACATCAAACTCAAACTCAAACTTATGTATTATAATTTGTCATTTAATAATAAAAATATATTATCTATAAATGAGGAAATTTAATAATAATATTTCAAGAATCTACATTATCTTTTTTTGTCATTTTCCTTATAATATTTCTAAATAAATTCCATTTCACATTATATATTGACCAGTTATTAAAAAAAAAAAAGAAGCCTCATAATATGCACTGCTTAGGGTCTCAAAAGGCTTAAATTCGCCGCTGGTTCCTTCTGTAATATTTAGGGTAAAATAATAACAATATTAATAAATGTTAACGGCGCTTATTTATATCGGCATCTTATATAAGGTGCATATGTCAGAATTTTTTTCTCGAAATAGTTTTCTATCTATATTTCACTACGTTGGGAATACTTTCTTTCTTTCTTTCTTTTTTTTGCCAGTAATATTCCGTATCCTTAATAAAAATGTAGGGCGGGATTTCAAAAATTTTCCTTCCTGTCTTTCATGCATCATCATTTTTACAATTATTAGAGGTATTTCTTTTCAAAATTTTTTAGTGACATCTCTTTCATGGAGGCCATTTCGCGATTTAATGTCATCCATTAATGTCACAGGCGTAATGCAAAAGTGCCATGTTAAGCTCAAGATCGTCGGCCGGCCGCATCATTTGGCAAATATACGACTTCCATTTATCAGCAGAGAGGCAATCTGTAGAGCGCATATACATGCATGCATCTGGTCCATGGATGCGCGCGCATGACTTATCAGACGATTTTTCGTGAAGGATTCGGACAAATAAATGACCATTTACAGAGAGTTCTATAAGTCTGGAAATTTTCTTCCGTTAACGTTACTCCTAGAGGTATAAAATGTAGAAATTTTTCTTTGCCGTGGAGCTGAATGCTGGATAGCTTGGAAGAATGAAGAGAAAGCTCGCCGATCTCGATGATATATGGCGTGATATTTTTAGGAAGAATTGGGGGGAGGGGAGGGAAAGAAAGGTAGAGGCAATGGTTATTTTTCGGTCTTTTTGTACTTTAAAAAAATATGTAGGTTATTTTCCCTTTTAATAACATTCAGTTTGGGATTGTAATATCTGGAAGCATTTTTTTTTAATATGCTGCGATTAGATGTTGAGAGAATGGTTATTTATTACAAATTCGAGAGAAGATAAAATTTTTTATAAAGCAACTGTTTCTTTACTAGAAATAAGGATGTATATACTCATTTTTTTAAACATATTTGTTTCTCTGTATTGTTCGATTTAGGTTATTGTTTTGTTGTTATATATTGTTCTCTGTATTGTTCGATTTAGGTTATTGACAATATCCTTATCGAGTAGCACTTTATAAATATCAATTTTTGATTTGACAAGTCGTAAGGCAATTTAAAGTTTTTGAATGATATCGTTTAGGAAAATTCAGTTTCCGTTGTGAGAATTCTCATTATAATCATATCATTACCTCATAATCAAGAAGCATAAGGTTAAAATCTCTTATAATTAATATTTAAGAATTCCAGTTTTGAATTTAAAGTAAGACGAAATAATTACAATTTAGCGACACGTCTTCTAAATGACATAGGTTCAAAAATATGAATTACATTCTTCATTATCAGTAAGGAGAAGAAAAGCAGACGTATTCACTTAAAATAGATTTTTTTTTTGTATTTTTATGTGAGCGAACAAATAAAGCTTAAACTCATGCTGGTGTTTAGTTAAGTAGAGAAGAGGCTGTGTTGGGGATGTAGTGATGGCAATTTATCTCTTAACAGGTTTTTAACTCCGTAATTTGTGAATTTACTTACCTTTCTAATTAGATGACACATCCTATTTAGGGCATTTATTATTATTTAAAGTCCTGTAATAATGCAAAAGTATTTGAGATATTGAAGCATTTTTAAATGCTTTTCGTATTTTGAATTACATAATTTTAGATTTAAAATTAAAAATTTATTTATTGCTTCAATGTGCGAGACTGACTTGTAATTGTATGCGAAGGGTAAAAGGAGTCTTCAGAATTTATGCTTTAGGATTTCTTACTTTTAGGTTACAATAAAGCTTATGTACTCTTCAGTTGAAAACAATATGGAATGAGCTCTGGATACAGAAACAGACTTAAGATTTTATGAACATAGATAGTAGTACACAAAGTTTTGAGGAAGAATTGGATCTTTATGTAAATGTATGTTGCGTAAATAAAGAAGGAGACGCAGGCATGCCTTTTGTGAATACTGGTAAAAATTGAAATGTAACCGTTTCAATGAGGTGTTCTTTGTTATCATAGTAATAATACATTTTGAAATACAATGAATAATACCCCAATGATTAATTTTTATTTACCATGCACTTGAATTTGTCCTGTATTCATCAGTTTCTGTACTAGGAATCCGAATTCTCTTACAGGAAAGAATCTGATTCGTCTCTTATGGCATAAGTTCCTTTTTCTTTCTTTTCACTATTATAGCATGTATTTGAGCTGGTATCTAGTGGCTCATGTGGCTGAAAGTAAACTTTTCCACTTGACTTACCAGGCAGGCCGCCAACGGGCATCTGTTAATGTAAATTTCATAACTGCTTCTTTGTTCCCAATAAGCATTGAAGAATGTAATTATCCCCTCGATTGCACTCTTCAATGCTAATTGGAAAGAGGAAGAAATTAATCGATTTCAATTACTTATTACTTTCACTTAATTACGCAGATTTAAAATTAAAAGTGCCGACGTCCTTGCTTAGGGGTAGAGTGTCTTCCTTGTGATCTGGGCGTCCCGGGTTCGAGTCCCGGTTTGGGCATGGTTGTTCTTCCGTTGTTCTATCTGTGAGATGTGTGAATGTGCCCTCCTGTAAAAAGGGGTTGTGAAAGCGAATGAGTGATGCGTGAGTAGCAAAGTCGTACTCTTGGCCCTACTGTAAAAACAAGAGACGCTCCCCCTCCGGCTTAAAATCGCTGTCTTCGTAACAGCGGGCTTGTTCGTGGCAAGTGCCCTAAGAAACAACAAAATTAAAAATACAATAATTCGATGCGCAGATTAGATTCGTCAATGTATGCGATGGAGTTAATATTTCGAAGGGTCAAAATACTTCCACACTTGGATTCTTTTTTAGAAATAGTTTTTGAATTTACGATATTAGTTGTTATTGTTTATCCCCCTTGTATTGAACATCAATTCAAACCAAGTCCAAGAGATCGGAGAAAGAGGGGTGCAGTAACTTCTGAGGGTAAAAACTCCTGAACAGCCGAGGACAGAAGTCTGACTTTAGCTCATATGTAGATGACACTTACTTGTACAACCCCTTTTTACAGGAGGACTCTTTCACACACCTCACAGATAGAGCACAGGGTAAGGAACAACCATGATCGAACCATGACTCGAATCCGGGACGCCCAGATCACGGAGTAGATGCGATACCCTTAGGCCACGACGCCGGCCGATATTAGTTGTAAACTACAAATGATAAATGATGAAAATATCCAAAAAAGTCGCACCTCAAAATGACAAATGAGCAAAGCTTTATAATGTAGCAAATTCAAAACGTGTTTTTGTAATCATTTCTAGAAGTATTTGTGAAGAGACTTTTAAAGAGGTCACTAATCTGAAGATTTCTACGACTCCAGGGAAAATTCTTTTCCTCGATTTCCAAAACTTTTTGCTCTTGGTAGTTTTTCAGCCTTCAGTTATTAATTCTTACTTTATTTGAAGACATTGATATATTTTTTGCTCAGAAACTTCAGGGAAGCAAAATCGTAATATATTGAATCTTAGGAATTATATTCAGAATAAGCTATTTATTTGTTAACTTTTGTTTCAAGAAAAATATATTGCATCTAATATTCATTTTAAATTAGAACTTACTGAAATACGATAATCAAAAGAAATATTTTCCTATTTGAAAGCAAAGTGAAAAATTCAAATCCAACTAAAATGTTTTGATTGAATAAATTCTTTGTGTTTATCTTGAAATAGTTTCAGAATCAGAATTGTTCTGTACAGAGTTAGATTTCATCCCGAAGAAATGAAATCTAAATTTGCTCATGAAAAGCCACTTTGATGGCATCAGGAACTGAAATAAGAAGACTGATCATGTTCATTGTGAAAATATTTTGAGAAGGTAACATTGCACGGTTGAGCTTTTATTTTTACCATAATGCTAAGATTTACTTTCTTGAATAAAATATAAAGCTTTGAAAGCCATACATCAGTTTCACAGCTACTACCAGAAAAGAATCTAATCATAACAAGCTGTTTATGGGTAGACGAATTTATTTACGTTTTTTTTTTTTGCTTAGAATGTAAACAAACTCAAAAATTTTGCAATTGAATCATAATTCCAGTTACATCTGCACTGAAATTCAATAAAGTAGATTAAAAAGTTAACGCTACTCAATTTCAGAAGCTTTTGATTTTGAGACATCCCTGACAGTATCTTTCAAGCTGTAGTATAATCGAAGTCTTCTATGATAGCAAAAATGTCCGAAATTATTAGAAAAAATTAAAACTAATATCAAATTTTCCTTATATCTCTTTCTTAAAAATTCTGAATCTTTTTTACTAAAAATTGGAAAAAAAAAGGTAAATATTTTAAGTGTCATAAAAGGAAAAGTTGGGAGAACAAAATTGCCTCCACTGACGGTCTCTTTACACTCTTTTTTTATGAGACATTTTTTCATACTGATCACACTATGAAACATTTCTAATTTGACATTTCAAAAATAGTGTCTGAATTTTTTTTCGTACTCCATCCTTTACCACTCCTTTTCATTTTCTACAGAGGCGCTATTGATATGAACAAATAATTATGAAACATCACACATTCACATGCACAATTCAAATATATTAACTTGCATGAAATGTTACTTTTATTTTTATACGTGGTCATATTTCTCTTTGGTTCTTCATCGTTTTTTCATTAACTTTAGAAGCGAATCATCATGAAACAAATGTCAGCACACGCAATGAAATATTGCTTTGAATTAAAAACATTACTCACATATTTCTAAACGTGAAGTAATAAATTAACTTTTTAAGTTGGTCCATGAACTAAATTTATAAAATTCTCTTTTAATAATTTTTTTTTATCCTGAGGGTGAATTTAAAGTAAAGTAATTGAACTTACCAGTAATGCAAAAAATCAAATTTATATTTTGAGTGTAATTGAATTATACCATAAACAACATACAAATTTTCTTAAGCTATCATTTTCAGTATAAAGCCATGACTCATTATTCCACTTAGGGGGTTTCTGCGCTTATCAACATTTTTTAGTTGGTTCTACAAAACGGAAAACAAAAATGAATTTGTATTATGAAGAGTGGTGTACTTCCCAGCTGCTTCCATCGAATTTTCAAAAATTGAATTTCGCCTTCGTTTCCTGACTTTAGGGTAAGAAAGTACTTTTACAAGAACATATGCATTGATGGCGGCAGACTAAGTAGCTGGTGATAAAAAAGTAATCTTTTATTAATTTTTTATAAAGAGTGAACGTAGATCTCTGAGGCGCCTGATGAGTATTTTGTGAATGAATGTATGAAGTCTGAAACTAGGATAGATTTCAACGTAAAGGATGAAATTGATTTTTTCTTTTTTAGTGTCACATTTTTGGTAAAGGATGTCATTTATCTAATTTTATCTCTGAGACTTCTACAGAAGATATCAACATTTCAGTACATCTGGAAGGAAAATATAGATTGCAAAATTTCGTCTTTTCAAGTATAAATAATAGCCAAATATAATTTTGTATAAACCAAGGCAATTTTAAATAAAAGCAGGAGAAAAAACTTTCTGCTGTATAAATTAATATTACTAATGAATAATAAAATAAAAATCTGCAAATGCATACATAAAATACTAGAACAATATAAAATATTTTTCTGCAGCTTTAAATTATATATTTTTTAAGATTTATTATTTTCTGCCATGAAAGGATTTTCTCAACTCTTACATTAATTAATATTTCAAATCGACTTCATTGATAATCTCATTATTTAGAAAAATCGACAATATTTAAAATTTCTGCTGAATTTTGAAATTCTACTCAAGTAATCTCTACATGGGCAGGAAAACATGAAAAAAATGCTTTGCACTAGAAAGATTTTGTGCTAGTAAGCAGACGCCATTGTGTATTCAGCTTAAACATGTTTTGTTTTCTCAGTCGGATTTCAGTTCAACAAGAATATTATCCAACGATTGCATCGAAATCTCTCTACCCATATTGTATTTGAAATTCAGTGGACGTGAGTAAATAAATATCAATCTGAATAATTTCTATATAGAAATTATTCAGTTCCATAAGCTGAAAATCATAGTTATTTCTCGATGTGTAAAACACACTGTTTAATGTTTCATAGGATATTTTTACTTTAAAGAAAATAAGTGAGATGGAAGTTTTCCGAGTAGCCTTATGCACCTAGTGGAATTCCTCGGATATATTCTTAGGCATAAGTGTCTCATTTTAACAAGAAAGTTGATAATAAAAAAAAATTATTTAAATCTCTATATGTTTTAGAAAAAATAGATTATTCGTTGAAATAGTATTTTGAAACAGTAGAAATTTAAACTAAAACCCTTTAAATTATGTTATTTAGTTGGTATTAGGAACTTCGTTCCTTTGATGTTGAGTGATTTATAATAAAAATTCGATTTATTCAAACATTCCAGTCAAGAAAAACTCGGTATTAAGCTAAATGTAACAAAAAAATATTTTAAAAATAAAAATATTCCAGTAAAGATTTATTTTTAATATTTAACTAAGAAATTAAGAAATAAAAAATATTAATAATATACACAGAATTATAATTATGATTCAGTTTTAGATTTAACAATAATAGCAATGCATTATTACGAATCTGTAATACAGTTTCTCTTTAGTATTATCGCTGAAAAAAAGAGATTTACAGGTATTCTTAATGGATTTTGAATAGATGCCAGCTCAAATCCATTCTGATCTGATAAAAAACTTTACAGGTTACAGGAAAATACTTTTTGGTGACAGGAGAGTCCAGTTCTTTCTTTGAAGTGTTCATTGCAGACAGAGCTTTGTACTTATTTTTACTGAGCACTGTTACTGTTTTTTATTTAAAGATTTGCTGCTTCCTTGCGTTATTAGTATTTCCAAGTGATATTCTTCGTCTACCTCTTAGCTGTGTTCTTGTCACTTGTGCTCCATGTTTTCTGGAATATTCATAGAATAAAACGAATCACCTATTGTCTAAGTTTTGGATTCTTTTTACAGTACCGAATATCTGTAAAATTTTGATACTTTGAGTGTAGGAATTGTACAATGAAATTTCTTTGGAGGTTCCTTTTGTCTTCAGTGATAATTTTTAATATCCTTAATTCACCTGAGAGTATAGTGCTCTCAATAAATAGGCCGTTTACATCTAACGTGTTCAATATTTTTTAAAAAGGTGGGAATTTTCAATGCTTTTTTTCTATAAATTCTTCGTATAGCAGCCGAGTTCTGTAGGGCTTTTGTTATAAATGCAAGATAATTGCTATAATACATAATATAAACAAATCTGATATATTTAAATATAAGTTTGAAACTTATCTAAAGAGAAAATTGTACTTTATTTAATATTTTCTTTCACATTTTGTGCTAAAAACGATATAGTTTGACTCTGCTTTAAATTTTTAAGCTTCTTAGAAAAACCATTTTTTCAAGTTCATCTTTCAGTTTAAAAAGTAAATCTCTAACCGCAAAAAATGCTTCCATTCCATAGACTCGTCAACCAAGAGGCGTTACTCTCAATCAGAACTTTCATCAAAGCCTTCCGCTGTTGCGGAGGATTCGGGATAGTTCTTCATTCCAGTATGTTTCGAGAGCTTTGCTAATTGATTTGCAACCGTGGATTTGTCGAATAAATATTATTGTGCCTTGATGATTCATATGCTTCCGATTCCACAACTAACGACATATTTAGTGATCACTTCTTCACTTTTTTCCCTGTAAGAGATTTTAATCTGGACAAGACCTTTTCCAACAGAAAGTTTCTTTTGAAAGTTCTCTAGCATTTCCGAAATCATTCGTTAGTGCAATGACGTGCGCATAATTTTTATTCCATCTAGGAACATTTTATATCACCATTATCCAACGGCTGAAGATTTGATGTATTGACAGTAGAAATAACAATTGAATATTTATGAAATAAGTTCCGTGCGCATGACATGCTACATTGTCCAATATAAGGAAAAATTACCTGGCTTGACTTTTTAACTTTTTTTTTGGTTGAAGTTTATCAGCCATGCTTTAAAAAAGGATTATATCACCCATACTTTTTTGTTCGAGTACCACAACACACTAAGACGGTTTAAATCTATCTCTTTAAAACCCCTAGATCTTTGAGATCTTCAAATGACCAAGGGCTTCTCTTTCTCTCCAGCAGCTCTCGCACAAAAACTAATGGTAAGCCTCTAGTTCGGAATTTTATATTTCTGGCTTCTTCGGACTTTTGAAACATACTTTTATTGACCAAAGTGCGAAAAAAGTGTCGTTTCTTCCTTGTCATAATATCTAGTCAAAAGTAATGGAAGCCGTTCCTGTCAATCTTCACATGGACTGAGGTCAACATCGGCCGCTTCACAATACAATGATCGAAAAGTGATTTTGTTTCGTATACAAATCTGTTCAGTCACCCAATGTTGGCAGAGAAATTTTCAATTCCCAGAGAATTCGCAAGTTCTTTTGTCTTGTGTTAAATCATAGATCCATTGACAGCAATTTTCTTCGCGAGAATAGTTTTAAACCATTCCAAAACAGTCTCATTTATGTCGACATACTTTTCGTGTCCTAAACTTGAAGTTTTCGTATTTTTTCAAAATCAGATTCTTTTATTTAATGATTTCGTTGATTTCCGTTCTTCCACAGTTAAATAATTCGGCTAACTTTCTCATCGATTTTCCGTTCTCATATTGATGCTGAACTTGAATATGCCGTTAGAGATTTAAGAAAACGTTGCAACTCAGATCAATGACCAACTAATGAAAGAAGCGCATTTCTAATGCTGTTTGCCCCCCCCCCCCCAAAAAAAAAATCTCAGATTTTTTTAGATATTTACATAAATTCAGACAAAATATAAGACGTTATATCAAGATTCTCTATGAAAAAATAGTGATATATATAGAATTTAAACATTTGAAGGAGAAAGAATTATGCGTGTTTACTTTTTTTGACGCCTAAAATTGGATGATCTTAGGTTCAAAGTGATTTATTTCTTTATGTATTTCATTTTAATTGAATTTTTAGAAGTTGTTCAATAAATAAGTTAATAATTAATATATATCTACTTTATATTAAATGTCAATAATATATTTAAAATAACAAATTTTCTAAATTTCTAAACACATTTCTTAACACATTTCACATGGGTGTTTACTTTCTCTTGACTCTCACTGTAGAAAAAAAAAGGTGGTTGCTAACCAATATCAACTCAAACAGGGGATTCCAGTTTCGAAGTTGCTAGTGAAAATAAGATTAAAGAAATATTTATGCAGAATTTTAAATTTAAATTTATAAATATTACTCTGAGTGGGGATTTATAGATATTACTCTGAAAAAACAAATGCCTGCGTAACTCAGAATAAAAATATTTTCTTATGTTTGAATTCATTTAAGTATATTTTCCCAATCGGGATATTTGTTTTCTTTTTGATTCGAACTATTTAATTTGAAATCGAAACTCGCGCAAGTTTTCTATTTATATTTTGGTAAACATTAAATATCTTTCTTCAGCTTTTACGCCCTTATTTTGGTGAAATCAAAGACGACGCATACACATATACGCAAAAGATTTCTTTTTCTAATAGACTATATATATATATACATATACCTTCTTCTTGCGTACAGCCGACCACCCCGCCACCACTGAACGTAGCAGTATCGACAGGATTTGTTGTGGCCGACTGCTATCTTGAGTATTGTCCATCCTTTCATTGACCGATTTGTCAAACTGACATTCTCCTCGAGGTAATTGGCCACAAAGTGGTCAATTAGTGTCCTTCTTCCTTATCTACAAACTCTGAAATAGTTGGTAAAAAACTGACAATTTTTGACATCATGTCCTTCAGAGTTTTAAGATTACCTGGTACCATCAGTACTGTACTTAAGTCATTATTTATAATTTTCAGATTTTTTCTTAACTCCGAGATTTCAATACATTCCTTTAAATAGTAGTAAACAGTGCCGATTCCTCCACAAATGCATTTATTGTCCTGCATTCTTCCAAATCTTTGGAAATATGCAGGAAATCTCCCATGTCCTGATATAATTTGAATTATCAGTGGATGGTATCTTCTTATTTTTATTTCTGGATTAGGAATAAAATCGAAAGTTACTCTTCCGTTTTTGGACATATACCATCTGTCAAACCATTGCAGCTTTATTTCTTCTCTTAATTCCCATTTTAAGACACCATTTGATTTGGGGACAACCATATCAACACCCTCTTTCTGTGCCGCCAACTTTGCATATTGATCCGCCTTTTCATTACCATATATCCCAATATGGGCCTTAACCCAATTCAACTCTATCCACTTGTTAGTTTTTACACTTTTTATCTTTTCTTTTATCGTCCATATTTCCTTATTACAATTGTGAGAAGATTGTATGGCTTGTAGGACTGAGAGAGAATCTGAAAAAATTGAGCACTTCTGTCCGTCCTCCACCCTTTCACAATATTCAATGGCCATCTTTAAAGCTTGCACTTCTGCCTGGAAACTTGTGGCATGGTTCGATAATTTCACAAGACTTTTATCGATCTCTTTCCCATAGTAGTATACTACTATTGCAGCTCCTACTTTATTTTCATCTTTTGAACCATCTGTAAAAATTTCTATTCCATCCATATCTGGGATTTTAATTTGAAAACCGTGAATAAACCATTCTGCAGGATGTTGTTCGAATTTGTCAAAATACATCTCATAATCTTTTTTGCTGAAGCATTTGTTTCCTATTTTAACTTTATTACTAGAAGTTCTTATTTGAAATTTAGTGAAAATTTCCGTTGCTCTGAGGTCCATTGGCAAAGTTCCCGTTATCACTTGAAGGGCTTCTGTAGAAATGGTTCTATAAGCCCCAGACATAATGATGAGAGGGCGCCGTTGGATTGAATTTAATGTTTCTCTGATTTTCTTTAGATTTAGCCTATGTCCCCATGCCCCGTGCCCGAAAAGAGCAAATGGCTCAATGGCCCCAGTGTAGATTCTTCTTAGATGGTATTTCCTTTTTCCATAAAATTTATCCGCAACTGTCACTAGTTTATATGTTAATACATCCACTTTTTTCTTGACCTTATTAAAATGTGACGTAAATGTTAATTTACAGTCCCATGTAACTCCCAAGTACTTAATTTGATTTGACACATTTATATTGTTATTGCCCATTTTTATGTTAGGCGGATCTGTTAATTTTAAACGTTCTCCAAATGTAATAGGCATTTGAATTGTTTTCCTTTCATTAAACTCAAGTTTATGAATTTTGCCCCATTTTACTAGCCTATGAATTATTTGTTTTCCTTTAATTTCCAGTTCATCTTTTGTTCTTCCCGAGATTATTAGTAGCACATCATCGGCATACGCCTGCATAAAGCAGTTCACTGGAAGATTGATTTTAAATGCAGAATTCATAACCAAGTTCCAGAATAACGGTCCGCTGCACGAGCCCTGTGGCACTCCTCTATCCATTATAAATTCCCAATTATTCTCTCCATCTTGGTAAATACATTTCCTTTCATATAAGTAATCTTTAATCAATTCAAAAAGATTGCTCGGGCAATTCATTTTTATAAGGGCATATAAAATGCTTTTCCGCCATACGGAATCAAATGCTCCAGCTACATCCAAAGATATAACTGTTGTTTTTAGTTTTTGATTCATCGCACCTTTTATTTTACTCCATAGTGCATTTTGGGCTGTTTCACAAGAGTGGTTATATCTAAAACCATGTTGATCATGATGCAGTCTATTTTGTGCCGTTAATAAGTGCTGTACTCTTTGAGTTATCAGTTTATCCAAGATTTTACTTGCTGTTGTTAGCAAACAAATTGGTCTATAGGATTTAGGATCCTCTAAGTCTCTATTAGTTTTAGGAATTAAAATCAGTTTTGCTACCTTCCACTGATTAGGGAACGCACCTAATTCTAGGCACTTGTTGTATAACTCTAAAAGTATGAATGGATTCTTTCTGTTAATTTCAGCAAGCATCTCCATTGGGATGTTGTCTAATCCAGGTGTTTTCTTCTTGGCCATTTTATTAATCGTTGTTCTTATTTCATTTATTGTAAATATTTTATCTTTTTCTTTTGTTTTATATAACTAACTCAATACTTTTCCTCATTTTCTTCTGCTTTTTACTTTCTTGTTGGGATTGTTCCTCTTTGAAAAGGCATCTCACAATAGTTTCTATAGTTTCTTTTGTATTTTTGGTTTTTGTACCATCCTGTTTTTTGACACCATGCAAAACTGTTTTCCTTTTCATTTTATCTGCCGCTAATTTATAAGGTAGCTCAAAAGGGTTCATTCTCGTTATTTCGCTACATAACTTTTCAAAGCATTCAATACTTTTCTTTCTTAACATCCCTTTGTATATTGATTCATTCTTTTTATAAATTTGTCTTCTCTTCATTCTCTCTTCAGTGTTTTTACATCGTTGGTATCTATGCCGCAAGGCTCTTGTCAGTTTTCTTTGTTTCTCCAGTTCAGTGTCCCACCAGGGAACCCTGAGATGATTTGTCTCTTTACTGTTCGATCTTTGGCTAATTCCTTGAATGAATTCTGTAAATTCTTCTACCCATACTTCTAAATCTTTTTTAGTCTTTATCCTTTGCATTGTTTCTCTTATATCAGCATATTTTTCAGCCACTTGAAAACTAATTTTTCGAATTTTCCACTTGCTTAATTTAAATCTTTCTGCTGAAACAACTTTGCCACATATATTAATTTGAAAATCCAAAAAGCCATGGTCACTCAAAGTACTTTGGATTACCTTCCAGCCCATTACTTTGTCATGCAGGTCTTTAGTTGATAAGGTGACATCAATCCAGCTTCTTCCACGTGCAGATTGAAACGTTGGCAATGAGTTTGGATCATTCCAAATAACAAGGTTCTTCTTAAAAATGAATTCTATAAACGAGCCGGCTTCATCTTGTGGTCTATGATCGGGAATTTCATTTCCCCACAGTCGACTATGAAGATTGAAATCTCCTCCAATAAGTATGGATGATGTCCCCAACTGTTCAAACAGATTTCCAAGTTCTCTGCAGATTTCTTCTTTATTGTGAGTCGGTGGGAAGTATGCCGATACCATAGTAATTTCACTATTTCCCACTGATAAATTGGCTGCTACTATGTTTTCGCTAGTAAATCTTGTCAAAACAGAAATATCTTGGTTTCTTACTGCTATAATCGCCTTCCCGTAAGGGTGAGAAATTATTCTCCATCCAAGGGGAAGTCCTATTATTTTTCCTTTCATTGTATATGGTTCTTGTAA